>NC_143556.1:123570000-123602500 GCF_054136105.1 Typopeltis vanoorti | reverse complement strand
ATGACAATAATGTGTTTTGTCATAAAGACTCAAGAAAATAGAATGTGTTTTGCATACTCCCGTTGCGCTCGGCAAGAGGTGCACAGCTTTGTGAACTCAATAACCTCGATTCAATTTAAGGATCACTGAGTGTAAGCTAAGCATCGCCTTAACCCTAATAAATGCTAGTATTCCACTTGGCATAGAACTGATGGCTTCCAGGGGAACCTTATTTTCTAGAGTATATCATTGCGTTTGTTAAATGTAGTGGTGATGGTGTCATACTATGAAGACGATTCTCCTCATTTGAACTCGAAACCATTCTCCTCATTTGAACTCGAAACCATCTAGTTCAAATGAGTGGCCAAAAAATTAATGCCCAACGCTATGTTGGCATTATGGGCATTTCTGTGCTGCTTACCCGTGGTGGTAATATTGAATCGACCTAGTTGAATACCCAAGTGAAAATACATCATGTCTTAATACACTAGTAGTGGCGACTTGGTTCGAGGAAATGGGAGTGTAACAATTAGACTGGATAGCTCAGAGACCTGATCTGAACTTACAGAGCGCCGATGTAAGGAAACAGAAAGTTGGTAGAAAATCAACGCGTCGGGATTAAAAAAATAGCTAACATTTTAGTGAAGGATGATGGGGCAAAACACCTAAGTCCGTTTATTAACATACATGAAAATGCCATCCCAAAAGAATAGCATCTAGTTTCACATCCAACTGTGTCCGCAACTCGATATTAAAAATAAAGAAAAAAGCTTCATTTTCTCAAGCTCCGTTAGACCATTATCAATGTTCGACCAACGTTTGCAACGTTTAAAAGAAACCATTATTCCAAGAATAGGTTTCGTGAAAAAACTTTGCGGACAGAGAACGTGAATGCCCTAAAAGGGCATCGCAGTTACAGCGCTAACGTCAACAGCTTAACTGTAGTTATTGTAGGCGTTCTTCCACTTTAAATATCTACCATTCCTTTTTTATATATTATTAATAGTGAAGTAACTAAAAAATTGGCTAGCTCCACCTTTTTCTTCATAGACACAGAACATATCGACCCTCAGCTGATGATATTAACATGCAACCTAGAACAACAGCAAAAGAATAAGGTCACAGTTCTCATCCGTAAGTCATGGCAGGGCATAGAATATAATAAAAAAAAAAAAATAAAAATAAATTCTGACTTAAAGAAGTATAGAGGGATCATGGGAAATCTTCACAAAAATTTTAAGGGGACCCCTAATCATTTTTGGCCAACTTTTGCACTTTTAGAAACTAAAAAGATCAATATAACCATATGGCTCAAACTTTTAAATGGTGCTAAATACAATAAAATAAAATCAAGAGCAATCTTCATCGGTCCAACAAACAAACACACTGCTGCTAACAATATCGAGAGTTATCACATGCACATTATCATTGCAGCCAAATCCTCCATATGCCTTTTCTTCTCAAGTCAGTATCTACTCTTCTAACTTTAGTAAGGCTTAGGCCAGTGATTCTTAACCTTTTAGTAGTCGCGGCCAACTAAGTATTCTAAAATATTTTCGCAGCCCCCTTGGTTGTAGTAACATAATAATAATAATTAATTTTGAAAATATAGTGGTTTTACATTCTCATTAAACAACAAAAAATCAAAAAATAGAAATCACCTTTACTTAAATATTATGTAAAAACTTTAGTGTATTTATATTTAGGAAATCAAATAATGTTCTTTGTTTGCTCATTTTATTAGGGGGTAAATTTTAAGAAATAACAAATCAGTATTACAACACTGAAAGTTCCGAAAAACGATTGCACTCGAGTAGCCTTAACAACGATAAGTTCTATGCATTCGTACTAGTATTGGTTAAAACTTCAGAGAATTACTTCTATCACACGGTCAGTAGGCAGATGTAAGTAACGAGTTGCAGTATTGCCAGCAGCGAAAAGTCGACTTGTGGCGCCACCACAAAAACTACTGCATTAAACTGCATAATTCAGACTACTAATACAAGACGATACAAGTTTGATACAAAGTAAAATAAGGAGCAAAGAATAATTATTTGAAGAGATTTCAAAATTTTAAAGACTACAAACGTTCTATAAATTTACCGCGCCCCTAGGGGGTCGCGGCCCACCGGTTAAGAACTGGCTTAGGCGTTTATATATATACTTTGTTAAGTTCATACTTGACTCACCAGTTAAGATTGGCTTAGGCGTTTGTACTTGGCATAATTAAACTGAAATTTATTATAAACGACGGTATCAATTTGACTATAATTATTCTGAGAACTTACCTTCGTAGCCAGAAATTACAATTTTTAAGCCATACAATGATAAATAAATAAATAAAAAAGAATAAAAAATTAACATGGAAAAAAGAATAAAAGAAAATAAGTGAATAATAAAAAATTAACATGGGTGTACAAATCGATCAGATTTTTTGACCGCGACCACCACCTTCAATGGCGTCTTTCTGTTCATTCATGTTTCGAAATTTCAGTTTTAGATACAAAATACTTTTTTTTTTTCTGTTGCATTTATCTGTAGCACTGTGGTTGATTGTCGGAACGGGGAACTGATAAATAAATTTATTGATACTACCTACATCATATATTACAAAAAAAATACAAAAAAATCTTACTTGTGTGCATTTTATATGAAAATATATATAAAAAAAGAATCGCTTCCTTTTACATTATTGTGATGAAGATAGTTTAAAACGCTTCTTTTTGGCAAAGTTAACCTGCCCAATAGAAGGATTATTATTCTTGATTGAAATTCATGTTTTAAATTAAAGGAAACAATTCATACAGAAAAGTCTAGAAAAATTAAAATTTTCTGAGAAATTACATTTAAGATCCACAAAAATAACACGTGAATATACTCAATATTCCACTAAGAGTATTCTTAAATAGATTATAATGAATAATAAAATATCAGAATAAGAACATCCAAAAATACTTAATTTTCATGCAAGAAGAAAGAAGACAGGGAATCAAAATAAAGAATATAGAAAACAATGGATTTTTTTTTCAATCGACATCACACAAACAAAAGATGGGCTACCTTATCAGACATCATCACTCTGAACGAGTTGAAAATTTGGGAAAAAGAAGACGCCTAACATTGAAAGTGAAGATCGATAGATCTGTATTGGGAATCTCTCTTTAGGAATCGAAAAATAGGGAAAATTGCTCAAAAAGACGACAATAGAAAGAATGAATAAAGATGAAGAAAAATGGTCTGAGAGTGTGAATATAACCATGGACATTTGTAGAAACTGCCACCAGCAGCAGAAATGAAACATTCTCTTTGTAAATAGATAACATTAAACAGAAAATATAAATCGTGAATGGAAAATGAAATAAAACGACTACTCTGAAAATACACGAAAATCAGAAGTCAACTGAGAAGCCATTTGAATTGAAAGTCTTATATATTATATGATTACTTTTTAGTTGCGAGATATTTCAAATAAAGAAGTTTACCCGCAGGATGACTAATGTGATAATCTAAGCGACTTTATTTGCAATTTGCAGCAATTATATAGTTTCTTCGATAGAGTTGAGAAATGACGAAAGCAGAAGGAATCTTCAAGTAGTTTAAAAATTTAAGTTATTAAACAGATTTATATTATCACTTGACTGTTCAGTGGTTCCATTTCCGGATATTATTAGGATTACAGCATACAGCAAAGTATAACTCGAAAAGTTTATATCATCGCCGGATACTCAAAAAGCATTGATGTTAAACAAATAAAGTCAAAAAATAATATTTTGAAAATCAAATCCCTCAATTTTTTCAGTAATCTCAGGCATATCAAATATGAGATTTCCAAAAACACTGTTGTTGTTGTTTAATTTAATACTTAGAAGTTATATTAAAAGAAACCCAGTCATGCTGAGTGAAAACTAGGCATGCCGGTCCCAAGCCCGGATAAATGGAGCACAGGGCTAGCAACCCAGTCTCAAAAAAGCTATGCAAACTGGAACCTTCCAGAATGTGATACCGGACGAAGTAAATAGAATACGAACTGCCACGAACATGAAGCAGTTCTCTGAAAGCCCTTCTGGGGAAGCAGAGGTGCAGAAGCAAAACACAGAGTCCGGTGGAAAATGGTCGTGGAAGACCTATTTTCCACGTGGAGTGAAGAACATTAAGTAAGTAATATTCTTACTTAATATACAGATGGAGTGAAGAGGATTAAGTAAGTATCTTTAAAAAGACCCGGCAACATTTTCGGAAAGATTTATTTTTAACCAATTAATCTCCAAAAGAGTTTCAAATGAATTTATGTTTATCATATATTGCGAAAATAAATATCCATGTATGATAAGATCCATTCCGCTAAAATATTCAAACATTTTCACCGTGTTTGACAAACAATTTTCTCTTAAAGTGGGAAGATTCTTTATTTTATTCTTTATTTTCTGTTTAATAACAGTAAAATGTTGTACTTTCCATCGTTTATTTATTAGAACTTGAACTAACGCCAGTTGAGCAAATTGTTAAACTCGTTCTACATGAAACGAGAAGCGCTGTCTTTTTTTACAATAATTTTGAGTGGAGTTTCAAGTCGACGCCTTGGTAAAATTTCGTATGCTGAGGAATTTAGTAGAGTCTAGGGGTTACTTTGTCTAGTTTTATCATTTTGTATTTTACAAAAATTAATTATATTTAAAACATATTCTATTAAAAAATATCTGGCTCATATATTGCATGTGAAATGATATTTTATTAGGCTGATTTATCCATACCTATTGTGAACGTTTCTAAGTTATTGACTGTCTGTTTAAAATGGTTGTTCACTGGACTTTTCCAAGGAGAGAGGCTTTCGGTGCGAAAAAAGTGAGAACAATCCAAATCCCCAAATTTGTTTTCCTACTTTTTTTAATTGCTCAAAACACTTTTTTTTTTCTTTCATAGTTCGAATACATTCCAAACTATTGAGATGGAATACTTCTATTGTTTAGGACTTAAAAACCGAAAGAGGGATTTCAATCACTACCTTTTGTAACTGACGTGAAAATTTAATTCGAAATAATAATAAAAAATAATAATAATTAAATATGACTGATGTTCTGTTTGCGAAAATTCTATTCAATCGCCTAGCACAGTGGTAGCGAACATTTTTATGTGCAAGCGCCAAAAATTTACCAATCGATTTTCTGACGTGCCGGGCAGTTTTTAATAGGGGAAAAATTAATAGAAAATTAATATAACTTAATTAATTTATTTATAAATGTATAATATATATATTTATTTATAAAATATATATTTATAATATATTATAAATAATTATTTATAATTTTATAATTATTTTATTTTATTTATAATATTTATTTATATATA
The DNA here is from genome assembly GCF_054136105.1 of Typopeltis vanoorti. Lineage (NCBI taxonomy): Eukaryota > Metazoa > Arthropoda > Arachnida > Uropygi > Thelyphonidae > Typopeltis > Typopeltis vanoorti. The sequence goes on along the minus strand of NC_143556.1, from coordinate 123,597,175 downwards.
CCTTTGTAATATATATATATATATATATATATATATATATTTATTTATAATATTTTATAATTATTTATAATATTTATTTATATATAAATTTATAATGTTATTCAGTGTAAAATTGATTATTATATTATTAAATTGGTTTTCATTATGTTGGTTTGAAAAGAAAAAAAAAAAAAAGTAGTGAGAAAAATATTTATCCATTGTAACTCACCATCGAAGTTAGCTGAGCAAGGGAAGCAGCAGAAGGATGTCAACTTTCAGGCGAAACGCTTACCATATTTACTCGAAAATAACTCGTCCTCGCGTATAACTGGCACCCCTGATTTTACTTTACGAAAAAAAAGATATTAAAAAGCTTTGCATATACCTCGCACACACGAAAAATGTTTAAACATACTCACATCGAGGGGATAGTAACTCACTCCACGCGGTTAACAACACGAACTCTCCAACAACCATTATACCGTAGATGCAAGAAAAACAAGTTTTATTTTACCCCTGATTAGGTAAGGAAGCTTTTGCAGTCTGTGTAATATATTTCTCAACAAATAATCTAATTAGAGACAGCTGGAATAAAAACGGCGCTAACTAATGAATCACATATCCCCTCTCACAGAAATTACGCCATATAAACTCAAGCAAAACCATATGTTGCACCTGAAACATAGTATCTAGCTAAAAACTCTTGTCCAATTTTTCAATTACATGAAATAAGTGTTTGTTTTATTGCATTTGAAATTCTCGATGTCATTATGCCAGATCACAAAGGCTAACTTCAAATAAAATTCTACCACGGAATGAAATATGCCATATAATGCATGTTTGAGTTCCTGTGCCAGCTGAAACGCAAACAAGCAGCAATAAAATTCAACCAAAGGTTGAAACATTGTGTGAGTTGAGCCCATGGATAAAGAGAAGTTCCATCAGAACGATCAACGACCCCCCCCCCTGTCGTGAATGTGTTAAAACTAAGAAATATATATATAGTGAATGTTGTTATGACAGTTTCACATGTTATGGAATTCGGTCGAAAAGAATTAGCATTTCAACTCAACAATTGTAGGTTGTCTTTGGGTCGCGCGACCTTTTGTTAATACCGCACCATCTTCATAGCTGCTCTCTGGTGTAAAAAAAAATTTAACTTGTACGTATTGTAACAATTGAAAAAAAAAAAAGGTTGACTAATTTATAAGCGTATAAAAGGATATAACTTGTAAATCATTGACGTGCTAGCAAAATTCTAGGACGTGCCAGAGGTTCGCCATCTATGGCCTAGTAGGAGAATACAAATGAAGATGACCTGCATAGACTCCATATATTCCTTGCAGAACAAAGGAATAAAATTAATTATATCGACTGAGATAAACCGGGATAAGTCGACTTTAAAAGCATCACCAAACCTTTAGAGTTTTCTGCTCTTTGTTGCGGGAACAACTAGCACAACGACTTATGCTGTAACTGGCGATGACTTCCCATTACTACACAGAAAAGCGTCACTTTGTGTGTTCAAAATATGCGGTGGACAGCGCCAGCCTTACGTCTTCATTTTGACGCTGCGAAAAATATAAGCCATATAATATTTATATCGCTTATATTTTATTAAATGTTAGAAACATTTAGTATGATTATTTGGAAAGATATGCCTCAGATTTTATTTAGAATTTCTCTCTGGAAATTTTAAATGTCTCGATAATTTAATTGAAAAGATATGTCATATTTATTTATTCTAATAATGTATGTAATCAGCTCAATCTTCTATTTCATTAATAACATGTTATTATGCTTGTTCTATTATACACAGATGAGAACTAGAGAACTAGTACGCAATTATTAAGTTATTTGTATGACAGAGTTCAATGATGTGGAGCTCCATATACAGTATATTCTTGTCACTCGAAAAAAAAAAAAAATACCCTATCTCTTAAGAGTTGATGCGGACACATCTCTAATATCTCGCTCACTTTATTCTGTTTAATTTGCTTAATATCAAGCTACTCTAAACACGTTAGGTTTTTAAGCTTTTTAGTAAAATGATCGTTCAGTACCATTACAGTCAAAAAGTAACTTTTATTCAATATTAAAGACATTTAGGAAATAGACTAATCTACGTCTGTCTACTTTCGGCCCCAAACCCTAAAAATAAAGAAATAGGACTAGAACCAGTCTCCAAGATATAAGCAGTCAGACCTCTAATTTCAGACAAATGATCTCATCCTCGTACTTCATAACTCTACTACAGCAAATCCTGAATGACAGCCGGACAAATTTGAAAAATTCGAAACGACAGAATAGGATTTAATTATTTTCAAGCAAACTTCCTGAATAACTCACAAACATACAGTTGCCTTCAACTAGGGTTTGAAATTTCTAGACAATTCCATGTCCCTTTCGTTGAATGGATAGGGATAACCAATGAAAGTTGTTGTCCGATTCAAGAAATGAGGTAGAATGGACAGGTGATATGAATCTAAATGTAGAAAACGTACTAGAGAATCCAAACTGTATTTGATCATCGACAAAAGGTGACCTGTCGTTTTTGCCTAATTTAATCCCACATGAATTTTCATACCGAGGATTTGAATTTCAGAATTATAGTTATACCAATGATGTCAGCAAATTACCTTATTACTTACAGTATTACTGTTAATTTATTTTTTGTTTAAACAACATAAATCATATTTTGCTATTTTCTCGATCTATTTTTTTTTCCTGTACAAAGATGCATTCAATTATATAATACATTCAGTCTCCTTAAAACAGAATTCGAGAATATTATGGAGCAAAAATGCGGGCTTCCTGCCAGAGTAAAGAAAAACGACTCGTGTATGTTGTACAATGAATTACAATCTTTTCAATACAAACAAAGTGGTCCAGTCCATATTTGTATCCGATTAGATGTCTGTTAGGGCTTAAGGGAGTTTCTGGATTCTTCTCAGAAGTTGATGGCATGAAATCTGCACAAGACTCGCTTGACTAAACAACAAACTTATGTAACATACAAATTTAAAACTAGATTTTTTTTTTCCTCCGCTATCTTCTTTGTGTAAATGTTATATTACACCAAGAATACTGCTAGAATGATATTTTGCTACCTCAGCGATCTTCGGACATATTACGAGCGTCTGGCAGTTTCCATTGTCCGTAGCTTTGATCTCATTAGCAAGGTCACACTACAGTGAACTGACAGCGTTGCAAAAATAAGACCTTTTTTGTTTCCTAGGCAACCGGTGAAATCCACCTCGTTTCTGCGCGATTGATTACTGCAGACGCATGGCGCCTAATGAAAGAGAGTTGCGCTTTTTGTGAAGGAAGAAGCAGATCAAAATACCAGAAGGGAAAAGACGCTTCTGAGATGACTTTAATGAGGTAAAAAATGTATGGGATTTGAAAACATGAAAGAAGTTAAAACTAGAAATCTATTTCCTCTACGGAAAAAAAAAAGTCTTGCTAAAAAGGATTGTTTCTCAAATTGAAACAAGCGTCCTTGTATCTGAAGGCAGCCAATGCTCAGCAATGAAAGTAATAAGATCACTGCCAAAGCTCTTTCACTTTTTCCTACGATAAACAAATCAATCAAGAAGCATTTACCCTGAAATAAATCTCTGTTCAACAGCTTGATTACATTTCAGACAGAAGACCATTCGAGGAGAAAATGTAGAAGTCTTTGGAGATTAGCGCACTGCAAATGGAAAATGAAAATTTTGTGTAATGAGATGTGCTGCCATCACTCTCACGGTCACCAACAAAACGAATTGGATGAGACGTGGGAAAAGGTATTTGCAATATACAATTTGAAAAGTATTAATCTTGGCATCTGTGAAATAAGCGATTCAAATGATTGTAATGCCTCCTCTTCTGAAGACAATTCTCAAAAGAGAAGCGAGCGCGCGGACTACTTAGCGGCAGAGAGAGATGTACCTCGGTGAACTTTAGCATAAGGAACAACTACAAAGAGTAATATGAACCTTAATGTGCATTATTAAGGGGTGGAGATTCAACTACGTCGTTGGCTCCAAGTAGAAAATAGAATAGGGTAGAGAGGGCTCTTTGGTTGGTTATCATGCAGAACTAGAGTTCAGCACCGCTCAGTTAATACACCCTCGATCTTACAAGAAATTTTCACACATTGATCAAGGCAGTGAGTGGTTCTTTGCTAGGGATTCGAATAGCGACTTAGGAAAAGGTTCAAGGGCGCAAAGGGAATATGTAAGTGGTCATTCAAAACAAAAAGAAAAAAAAAAGAAGAAATGAAGGGGGAAGATAAAACTGTTATTAGGACAGGAAGAAAATTTTCCTGCATTTAGACAGTTAAAAATCAGTTTTAATTGGGTGTTCATAATTTGCTTACAACTGTTTTGAGCTTTATTGTTTATTAAAGATCGAAAAGGAAGACGTAGATTTGGATGAAAACTAGTTAAGATAGGTGCGATTCTTCTTTTGAAGAGCCATGACACAGTTCTTGAAGAACCAAGAAGTGTGAATAAATATTTACTCAATATTTATTCACAGTTCTGTTCACATAAATTGTTGAATGAATGTTTTCAACCGTCTGAGTTGTTTAGTGTTATCAGTGAAAATATCGCAGGAAAAAATAATCCAACTACGAAGAAATGCAAAGCTTATCTTGCTTGGTATTCTTTTCATATCAAAAGATATAAAGAAGAGAGGCACTGAGTAATGCTAAGTGGGAAGCGAAATCAACAGCAGTTGGTGATACGAATTGCCTAGATGACCAAAATAAATAAATAAATAAAATGGAGTGTTTGAAGAGTGCTTATCTGGTATTCTAGTCGAGTCGTGAAATTTATCTGAAATCACTGGTTAAATAATTGCAGGTCGAACTATGAACAGCAAAAATCTAAAGGACTCAGTGGGAAAATGAAAAAAAAATCACATTTAACATCAGCAGACGGATGTTAAATGTGAATTTTTAATGAGTGGTAGGGTCACAGTTGTCCATTCCACATAGAGTAAGGAGGACAATCACAAACATCCACGCCGTTGGCAGGATATCGAACCCGCAGCCTCTTGATGAAGAGCAGATACACTAACCACTCGGCCAAGCAGGCTGGCTATCTTCAAGTCTGCTGAGGCAGATTTTGTTCCGGTTGCTGACTGTTCATCCAGGTTCCATGACGAAACCGAGGAAGTGGCTTATTTAACCGGGCAATGGCTCATTCAACCTTACTTTTTGCGATACTGGACTATCATCTCTGTTCAAGTCTATACAGAATACAATTTGGACCGCGAAATTCCTAATTTCCAGCCCATCTTCATTTGTTCGTTATTCTGACACAGTCGATCAGAAGTCTTGGTCAGTTCTTATTTCTTACGAACTATTCTCTCCCAGTTATCTAGCTTTGATTCTTAAGAGATCAGTCTTATATTCAGCATTCATTTCAGTAAAATTATGGAGACTGCAACCATTGGTGTTAGGAATAATTACTTTAATTTCCCAACGCAAAGGAAAGGATTATATTCAGCAGACATTTCTTTTTATTTTATTTTGAAATCATTCCTGCAGTCAGTATCTACTTTTTCGAGTATTCTAATTTTAGTTTTTCATATCACTTAAAAATGTTGGTTTTATCTCTACTGTTGCATTTATTGGCATGCCATTAAAATTGGTCATTTTAAAGGAAGCTGAATCAGACATATAGTTAGCTCCATACATATGGAAGATTTACGGAGATAAGTTATTTAGGAAAAACGGATGTGTTATATAGATATTGTTTCGCCTAAAATATCTTGTAATAAATATTGAATGTGATAGTCTGTGTAATGAGTACGTTAAAGAAAAAAAAATCCTATATTCTTTAGCACAGAGTTCTACTGAGTACATTCATTTCAGTAAAATTATGAACATACATTCCATATATATTTTTTTTTAAAATTGCACAATACAGAGAAGTTCAAGCTTATTAAAATTCAAGTGATCACCCTCATACATCTGTTGCAGAAAGCATTGTTCTACTGCTATCGCAGTACTTATCCAGCAGTGTCTCAAAAGAATAAATGTTCACTTCTCCAAGTGACACTAACTGAGCAAAATACTATTTTTAAAGCTATTTAAATGGTCAATTTGGCTATTATATGTTTAAAAGTGTCAACCTGTTAAACAACAGCTAGCTACATATTAAACGATACGAACACCTTAAGAACTGCATTTGGAGGCAGGTTTACTGTTTATATACAGTTGAGAAATCGAGATAACAGACAGTGGAGCTTGGACAGTAAGCATTTATCAGAGAAGTAGTTGTCTCAACTCACTTTTTTCATTCCTTCCATTACAATACCTTTGTAGTAGGTTCAGAGCACCTGGGAAATCTCATCTGTCTTATCGTTAACTTTTTTCGACAGTGTTAGCGTTCTTCGGGTCAAAGCACTTTACCTATTCTGCATAAAACCGACTAACCTTGAGTTAACTGAGGGAAAACACACACACACTTTACAAAGCAAGTAAGGATAGACAGTGAATAACGATAGAGTATTTCGATAGAGAGAGAAAAAAACATTTGATGAATTATAAACATCTCCCTCTTACCAAGTTACTAACGAATCCAACTAATAGCTATAATTTTTTTTTAATTTCAGCGTATATATTTCCAAAGATAATTTCAGACAAATTTACAATATCGAAACTCATTATATATATATATATATATATATATATATATATATATATATATAATTTTCTTACGCTTTTGAGAAGATTCGAACATATCCTTCCAAACAAGTGATGAATGAAGAAATCGCTGTACCACAGACTCCTACATGCAAGTGCAAAACTGGTCTGATTTATTCTAATTACAGCAGAGACTCTAAACCTTCTTAATTACATTTGCCACAAGAAGGCGAGTCCAGAATTAACTATATTTTCCATGAAAACAATTTTTCGAACCCATCATGGTTATGAATAATTCATGTATGAGTTCATGAGTTTACAACATCTCAGCCACGAGAGACTGTAAACTTATAGTACAATAATAAATTTGGTGGCTTGCTTACTTACGTATCCTCTTCATGCTTCATAAGGTCGCGATTCGTTTCTTCCAGATACCTCTGTCCTAAGCCACCAGTTCATCTTTCCAGCTATCAGCCATTCTTCATTCATTTTCTATCATTCTCAGCCAAGTTAATTTAGACCTTCTTCTTTTCCGTTTTACTTCTTGGATTCATATGAAAACCACATTAGTATTCTCAGTATGTGTCCAATCCATTTCCTTCTGCGTTTTTTTTATTTCATCAGGAATGCTTTTTTTACGCAGTCAGCTTATGTAAGTCATCTTTTGATATACGTTGGGACCAAAATATTTTTAATAGTTGGTTGACTACTAGTCAGATAATAAGGAAACCCTGCTCTATAGAGCAAACATGGAAAATTTTCAAGCAACTTCGGACTTTCGGTAAGCAGGATAGTAGTCTTACATAAGTGACGTTATTTACTATGACCCAAGGACATTTACGAACATCCATACCAGCAGTCTGAAACCGACCAACCGCCTGTTTGGAGAACGGTGACGCTATCCACTCGGCCAACCAGACAGACAAATGTACAGGTAACCCTCGTATAACGCCGATGGTAGGTTCCATAGAAATGCCGCGTTATATAAATCGCGTTATGCAAGACTCAGATCACATACAAAAAGTAGGGTTAGGTTCCGAAATCTTTTTTTTTTTAATTATATAAACAACAATGACATACCCAACAAATATATATTTTTATTTAATTCTTGTAATTCTGTAAGTTAAGAAAACATATAAACTATGAAAAAAATACATAGTATAAAAGTATAAAAATTACAAATTGTACGTTAACTTCATTGCACATAATAAAGTGCATATTTTAATCGTCATCACTGTCTTCAAAACGAAGATTTCGTAGAAGTTACAAGTAATCAGAATTTCTTTATTTCTTTATTTAAGAGCGCCGGAAGTCGTCGTCACTTGAAATCTCTTGGACATAATTCTCATTGCATACTTCGGCTAGTTTAGTTATCAAGAAGTCGGTAATAAGACCTTGCTTACCACTATGCTGCCATTATTTATTAAGTTCATAATACAGAGCTAAACAAATATCCAATAGTCTAGTGAATTTTCCGGAGCCCTCCGTTGAGGGATCTTTATCCGTAAAATAGCTTCCTAACTTTCTTGCCAAGTCCAATCCTTCTGCTAATTTCTTTAAACTGAATTTTTTAACGGATTCATCACAATCAGGATCTTCGACAGAACTTTCCCCGCCATTTGGCTCGACGTCATCTATTAATTGTACCAGTTCCTTCTCACTTAAATTCATTTCCTCATCAATTAATTCACTAATTTCGTTTTCAACCATATCGCAAAAGCCCTTTAAGCAGCCATTATTATAGAAATAACTTTTTTTTACATAAAAAAAAAAGCATTACATATTGCATGTAACTCACCAGAAAATAAAGTGCTCAGCTTGAGATGAACACACTTATGATTTTTAGTACGTTTTCCTGGCAGAAAACGAAGACAACTTTCAACAATAATTAACACTTTACACGGTAAACAGTTGACGTACATGCGTGCTAAAGGATATTTCCGCCTAAAATTCGCTACTTATAACTACATGCGCGATACGGGCAGACACAAATTTAACAAAGAAATTTGATTTTTAAGTCACTCGGTGAAAAATATATGAAAAGATGAAGGATTACTGCAATTTACAGACCGCGTTATATCGAAACTGCGTTATATAAGTACCGCGTTGAACACGGATTGCTACAATTTGTAGACCGCGTTATAGCGAAACAGCATTGTATAAGTACCACGTTATACGAGGGTTACCTGTACTTTAATGATATAAAACTATCATTTTATATACTTTCTTTTATATAAAACTTCAAATAACTATACTGTGAGCATCCATGCATATGAAAATAAAACGTTCTACTAGTAGCTTCCATAGCTCTGTATCTACGATATTCTTTAATTAGAAAGACCTGGGTTAGATTTATCTGGTACGCAAAGAACCTTCATACGGACTTTCAAATGAAAATTGAAAGTCTGTATAAAGTATGTCATGCAGATACATAATGGAGTTTCCCCTCCGAATCTCAGGTTTTGCATCCCCAGAACACACGCAATTTACAGACAAAATACAATGGCCTCATAAGCTGGGTTATTTCGAATGCAAATCCAAACAACCAACGACAACCACTACTAGTGTTCATATCTTTGGAAGACTGTAATTGTCAAAGCAGTGAAAACAGGAAGCTGTTGGGGGAGGGTTGATACAACTTGCATTTATAATACCAATAAAAAAAACTAGCATTCGTACTTTGGAAATTACAGAATTCTTTTGTCATATGCAACTTTGAGTTACTACATCCGTAAGTGAAAATCAGTTCATTCCAAAATAAAGCACTGAAAACATTCATGTTTTCTAATCTTCAATTAGAATATCTAGTTTTCTAAATTGAAGATTACCAAATCTTCAGTTTAAAAGAATGAAATAATTCAAGATGCGTGTAACGTTCTGCTAAACGTACTTAATGATTATGTTCCGTTTTTTTTTTCTTTTTTTTTTGCGCTTGACTTAACTTGCTTAACAGAAAGCACCTCAGGCCAGTATTTATTGTCGTGTGTAATTTTTTTTAAAGGACGTTACTCATCAGAAAATACTTCCTATTCAGTTGTAAACCTAAAATAGTTTTAATTGGAAATCAACAACAGAAGTCGAAGAAAATTTCAGGATCTTGTTTGTCAGCAAAACAACGTCACTTCCATGACACTCAATATAGAGAAAATTACCAGAATGTTAACTAATGCTAAACCTAATTACCCGAATTGCAACTACTGTTTATTCCCTTTTATCTGTTTTCTATGATTTTTAATTCAAAAATAATTTCGAGGGAGGTGAGAAAAATGGTCGTAGTCAATAAATTTAGTGAACTCTGAAAGGGAAAAAAATGATGAGCATGTAATAAGCACAAGAGTCTTGTTAGAATCTCGACAGATTTTTTTTCGAACTATTTCTTTTCAGTGCTGAGAGAATCGACTCAGATGGCGCCTTAGTTAGTTGTACGGTTTATTAGCTTATTACGCATGCATTCTTCTTCTTTGGCACCACAGTCCAATGTAGGGCCTTGGCCTTCCATTTTTGGGTTTCATAACTCACTACGAGGTGGGGTCGTTACCCCCACGCTCAACTATGTGTAATTGTCTGTGAAACGTTGTGTTCTTAAGACCGGTTTGCCTGCTTAGAGGGAGGAAAAACCTCAGATAAACTGGGGAGAAAAACCCTGCAGTCCACGCTTAAGACCGGCTAACTTGACTATGTCTGAGAAAGATCTTTGCTCCTCACGTCAGCGACGAGAATCGAACGCAGGACACTCCTTTTCCAGGCATGTGGTTGCGAAGCGTGTAACCACTCGGCTAACCACGCGGATTATTACGCATGCATTATTTATCTGAAATACGATCATGCATCCTGATGTGTAGGCAGATTGAGTATTCTTGTAATGAATATTTATATCTTAATTAGTTATTTAGTCGTTCGTTATTTGCTATGTTGGACATGACTGCTGCAGAAATAATTTATTTTTATCCGCATTGCCTTGAAACATTATGAATACGAATTTTAGGCATATCTTATCCACAGGAAAGAAAACATTCTTTCGTACTCGTCAATTAACAGTGAATATCATCCAAATAATCGCTTGGCAAATATCCAAAATCCATTTCTAGATATACTGATTTGAACCTTGACCTGCAGATCGCCAAACTTATCTGGTCAGAGTGAATTCGCCTCCTAGTAATAGATGATAATCGGAACTCCATTGTTCACATCCAAATCAAGGAAATGACATCACGAACACCATGAGTTTCCAGAGACGATAACCGCCCCAAAAACAGTGGCAGAATTCCAGCAACTATTGTGTCAGCAGGAACAACAATAAAGGCAGCAGCAAACTCCGTATCACAACTCAACCACGCGAGACGGAACGGGGGACTTGTGACGTGGTTCGTTTCCACTCATTGACTTCGAAAGGCTCACGTTTGGGTTATAAATCAAATGAATATGGTGCTAGTGACCGAAAAGGTAATATATCGATAAATTCTGTTCCTCTTTTGGAAAGATGTACATCGAAAAGCTAACACAATTTCTTCACCAATAAAGTTACAAAGTCTATTTTAAAAAAAAAAAGAATAATAACTTGTGCAAGTTCTTTCGTCTCCTTCTTACCGAGCATTACATATTAAAAAGTGAACACTTTTATTAATTAAAGTTATATATAAACTATTTACTGATCAATAAGCATATTTTAAAATGTCTCGGAAAAAGGAATTGCATTTTATATTCATAAAGAAAAAATAAAGCAAATTTCAAAAAGCTAGTGACCGCCATTCACCACTATTATTGCAAATTAGTTAATACCAAGGATACATCTGGAATTATTTTGTTCAGGGAAAAAGAGATATTTTGCATGTCGCGGGAATTTCTGGCAGCTTCAATATTTTCTGATATGAGAAAATTTAAATATAGTTTTTGAGTTTTTTACATTCGCGCCACAATATGTTTCGTGTTGTTCGATGTAAGGCATGGGGAAGTGATGATTTTTAATTACTCAAATATGCTTTTCGAATATGCTCCTGATTAAGAGTTGCTAAAATTAGGAGTTTTAAAAGCATACGGTTTAAGCAAATGTATCCTTCTAATCAGATGCAAGGAAACGCAGACTCCTTGATTGATTTAATGGATATCTAAATGTTCAGTTCGGAAAGTACTATTCCCAAGAGTTAATCCAAATTCTTGTTCCCCACATGCATTTATTTCATTTAGGAAAGAACTACATTACGCCACACCTATAGTCATTTTCTCGGGATATCACTTTAGTGAGTACGGGCGTGACAAACCCGAGGTACCTGATTCTGGACCATGCCTTACTTCATGTAATATACATCTGTTATATTATCTATAGACTGGTCCCTTCTCTTCCTTCCTTGCTTCTTTCTTCTCTTCTTGCTCTTTATCCCCAATGCTATTAGCGTATTCGAGGGCTAGGGAGTGAATCTTTCCTATTTTGCTGTGTCATTTCATATTATGCACTATTGTGAGGCACCAACCCGTCTGGCCACGTGGTGCTATAAGGCCAAATACCTCCCCATGAGGAAAATGCAAATGATGAATAAAGCAGGAAAATTACATACTGGCTCGTCCGTCGCCCAGCATAAAAAGGGACTCGTTCTGGACTTAGAGGGTCTAGGTCGAAAAATATGCTACAGTCTCCACTAGCTAAAATGAGTTCACCTACTGTGCACAATGATAGAAGGATATTAGTAGGAACATATAACTGCAGATCTCTAAGGGATGATGATAGATTGGAAGAACTGATGAAGGAATTGGACCATATAAAATGGGACGTTGTGAGCCTTTCAGAGATAAGAAGGAAAGAAGAAACTCTCATGCAATTAAAAGATGCACATCTACTCTACCACTGTGAATGTGACAGAAACTCAACTGGTGGTGTAGGATTCCTAATAAATAAAACAATCAAGGATAATGTTCTGTTTGTTAATGAAATAACATCAAGAATAGCTGAACTAAGTCTCTTCATAAATAAAAGACCAACTGAAAGTTATACAAATATACGCCCCAACTACGGACCATCCAGATGAAGAGATAGAAGATTTCTATAAAACATTAGAATCCACATTAAATAATTCTGAAGAATTCTACATAATTATAATGGTTGACTTTAATGCCAAGATTGGAAGCAGAGATGGCCATCTGAAGTCCATCGGTAAATTTGGATTTGGACAGAGGAATGAAAGAGGAGAAAGACATTGAATTCGCAGAATAAAATTACCTCTTTATTATGAACAGCTTTTTCAAGAAGAAAATCAACCAAAAAAGAGAAACTCAAATGAACAAACCAATGAAATAGACTTCATCCTCTCCAACAGAAGATATATAATAAATAATACCGAAGTGCTTAATAGATCTAATACAGGAAGTGATCACAGACTAGTAAGGGCAAAAGTATGGATCAACAAAAAATGGGAATGGAATAAGCTCATAAGAAAAAAGTCCAGTTTATTGAATCTACAAAACCTCTAGCACAATAAAAGCTGTTATAGAGAATCACTCAAAAATGGACTAAAAAAAAAAAAGTTAAACACAGCTACTACCATGGACGATGCTAATGAAATCTTAACAAAATCTATCTTGAATTGTGCACTAGAAATCGTCTTTCACTACGCGTTATTCCCGCTTCCTATGCAGGGTTCGCGTGTTACTTAGATGCGACTGCTTGTTAGTACCTCTCCCAACCGACCTGTCGCCTAGTCTGCCGCTGAGGGGATATATTTTTTGGCCGTAGAAGCGTATGTTCACGGGACCGGTTTGCCTGTTTTGCGGGATGAAAAACGCCAGATAAACTGGCGGAAGAAACCCTACTGCCCGCGCAATGCATAAACTATTGAGCAGTGCATTGTTCCTTGCATTTTTTTGTTGCCTAAATGTGTGTGGAATGAATAAGCTCACAAACTAAGATTTAGTTGTTTTGAATAAATGTTTAAATATATAAAGAGTCTGCGAGTTTTGAGTGAATGAAGTGTTTATATAAATTTATAGCCATAAAAATTGATATTATACAAAACGATGTAAAACCTAAAAATAAGAATACAAAATAAATAAAATTACATAAGCAGTTCATCCTAAAATTGTAGTTTTAAAAATAAAACCTTTCTGATCGGTGTTTATATTAAACATTCCGTTTTTCTCAAAAAAAGGAAAAACCCGACTCATCGAACATGAAAATCACCTTAGTCTTTCGAATTACCAGTTATAATATAAATATGAGAGCATTTTATAATGCCTCCTGTGCTAATAGTTAAGGTTTTCGCATAGCTAATTAACGCTAACAGTCTGCAGCTATATGATCTACATATCTGAATAATTAACGATATCAAAAGCTAATTTTTTTTATGATTACAGGCATGATACATTTTTTGCTGACCAAAGGCTCACTTCATCAATGCCGTCAAGTATCCTGGTAGACTTTTACGATAATAAACATACTCAATGTAGTTGTAAGGAAAACAAATTCGTTAAGCTAAATATTTTTTTTTAGATGCTTCGATTGTTGATAACGATCATCTATTAAAAGAGACCGGAGATTAAAAACTTGAGTATAAAAATGGCATGTTTCATTTTTATGAAATATTAGTATAACTCATTAGTATGAAGTTAGTCCACTCCAAAGTATACATATTCGTCATCAAGTGGACTTTTCCTCTACAGTCCCACTAATGATTCTGCAAACATAATTAACCTTCACGTCTTAGTTTCGCTTTTTATAGCATTCTACAACATAATTCATGTTAATTTTTGAACATCCCAATGTAATCCACAATTTAAACTTCTAAATATTCACGTGTTTAAATATTTAAACATAAATATTTGAAGCGTTTCCCTCGATATCTTCAATTTCTTTTGGTTGAGGAGCTCCCTTGGAAGAAGTGAAAGAGGCTTCCTTTCACATCTTAGAATTTCAACCATTGGTTTCGAATTCTCAGAGGTGAAAAACTTTAATGGAGCCACCTGAATGTGAGTTACCTGCTTTATATGAAGACCCCCCCCCGCAACAAACTTAGTTGTCCACTCTTGCAAACTAGTAGGCCAAAATACGTCGTTGTACAGAAAATAGGGAAACTGGATTAACTGCATATCATTGCCAAGATTAGCTTTATAGAAAACCAAGTTACTTAGCTGTAATAAGTAATCGAGACATAATACGTAATTTATTATTATTACTATATGATTTTATTAAAGTTAGTTATCTTTACTAGAACTTTAATGTATTAGGACCATGACACTTTACATCATGTACTTGCAGCTCACACATTTCATTGTAGAATATATCGATTTCTGTTTAATTCGTAAGTTAAATCTGTATTGAATTTTAAATTGATTGATTTGATTTTAAAACTAATTTGTGTATTAACTTAACGTGTTCTCTGGACCATTTGTCTGCTTGCAGAAGAGAAAAATACTGCTACCTAAGTAAGTAATTGGTTAACTCACTTTCAATTGAAAAACTCCACATAACAATTCTTTGTGTCGTGAGGAAAATCGAAATCAAGTCTTTTGTAATCTAAGGGTGAATTCCATAGCTCTTGCAACAACACTGAGCTATGGAAGATGGGAATAGTAATGGAAGGGAGATGAGATTAGAGTTTGAAAAATTGAACTTTTTTCCATATCTCTGATTCATGTTGCACCTGCTCGGACTTAAATGTTCATTTTCTCAGGCTTATATACTTCAGTTCTTATCTTAGTTCGTAAGATCATTAAAATCTTGTCGCAATCATTTAGGATAGCTCAATGAGTTGTCATGAAATTAAAACTGAAAAAAATCCTATTGCAAAAAGATAATAGTTTTTACCACAGGAATATGACGAGACTATATACTGGAAACTGTTTTTTCTTGATAATAATTCTCCAAATGATCAATTGTTTAATGAAAGCCATGGATAAGAATGTTCTCACCCAAGAAATTATTATTATCGTTTTTTTTTTTTTTCTTGAAATGAAGATTGATTTCATAAATTCAGGTGACTAAGGTCATGAAACCCGCTCTATAAAGAAGAGGGGAATGAGTTCTGTTAAATCTCAATTTTAAAAACGTAACTTTTTAACCGATGTTTTAAGACATCGTTCAAAGTAAGGTAATAGTTTAAGATATCATCTTTATTTACTATGTTTACCAGGGGAAAAAAATTGCCACCCGAGCACTCTTATGTTCTTACGATCTCTTCAACTGGTTTCAATTTTCTTCCGTTCCTAGAAATCAACTAAAATTCAAATCCTATCTAGCATTCCTCTTGCGTAAATCTAGATACTAGCTATAGTGAATATCGTGCTGCGCTCAAGTCACTAACAGAGGGTACCAATTTTTTAATGCATATTCTCAAGCCGGATTGTCTATTGAAAATCGAATCCTATACAGAAAAATCATGCCATCTAACTATATGACTAACTGCTTGCAGTTGAACAAAGCAACACCGTCCGCCCGTAATTACGGAGGCACCAAAAATAATTAAGTTATCAACTAGAAGAGATAATAGTTTTTACTAGATATAGAAGAGATAATAGTAGTAATATAAGTGAGAAAACATTTTCCTTAATGCTTACTGTTATATCCTTGGATATAACAGAACCAATTTCTTAGGCACTATTAAATTTTAGCATTTATTCTTTCATCAAAAATGAACAAAAAAAGAAATAATACCCAAAGAAAAGTGCTTTTCTTATATAACAATATTATGATCTGTACATTAGTACTTATTAGGTTCAGTTTTACTCCAAGTAGAATTACTATGATCTGAGAGATGATACAGAATAAGAATCATCTTTCCCAATACTTTGTTTTATAGGAGTTAATAGGCAACTGGTTTTCCAGTACTACTTCAGGTATGCTTACAATTGATTACATAGTAATCAAATTATCCTATTTGATTACTGTGAACTTACACAGCATGGTAACATCGTGCATTGATACCCTAACGTAAAGAATATAAATCTGGTGTACATATACAGTATATAGATGTTGTTTCTTGTGTTAAATGAAATTTCAAGAAAATCCATTGGAAAACTAAAATGTTTCGCATTGTTTTTGAGGGTGGACAAAATTTAAAACTTAACAAGTATGCTTAGCGAAGTTGCTGAAATTAAAAGACCAGGCAAATTCCATAATTATGATCAAAATAGACAATACTTCTTGCTCATTCAAGTGTGCTACTTTTATAAAGATTTCAAGCATTCCTATGCCACTATGCGAACTTAAGAAAAAAAAGCCTCTACATTCTTAAATAAAATATCGGTTTTATCGATCTTGCAAACACTACTAAACAAAATGAGAAAGACAACGAAAATACCAACATAAAACAAACAATCAAAACAGGCGAGTTGGTAGAATAAAATATCTCGCTTCCGGTCCTATCTCATACAACTCAAGAAGAAATTCTTGAGGAACATCAGAAATATACGTGGTAGCAGATAACTCTACAAATAAACAATGAGAAAGGAAGAGAGCGAAAAAGTAGAAACATAGAAAAGCAGTCAGGAGAGCACAGAGGGTCATTACCTGGAGAAAATAAAAGCAGGGAACAGGAAACTGCAGACGCATGTGACCATGAAACTGCAGGAAAGCCAGACGCTTCAGACTGCCACAGTTAAATGTTACACTAGGGGGCACTAGGGAGAACTTGAAATATAATGAAAAGAAAAACGTTTACACCATTCATCCATGGCAAAGCAACATGCAATCTGCGTTAAAAAAAAATTGATTAGCAGAATCAAGAAACTATTCAACAGCTTCAATTCAATATTAACAAAAACAAAGTAAATGAAATATTATGTGACAATTCAAGACGGCAAATCAATATTTTTACATTTAGACACAGATTTCTTTTGTATGAGACTTTTTCAAATGTCAAAAAGTTTTCTCAGATGAATTAAACATGGTAATAATAAAGCAACGATGTTAAGTGATCCACAAATTCCCTAAAATTTGAGTATAAAACTTTCTGTACATGTGAAAAGTAGCAGATGCACTAAATAAAAAACATAAGAAACAATATCGAAAAGATGTTTAGCCATACGCATGAATGTATTTATGGGACCGAGCATTTCCATAGGTGACATTTTAACAGGAAGCGTTAAATTGAACAAAGTCGTTCGGATTAATTGTTTTAATCATTGTATATTTTTTGGTTTCGTATTCCTCCATTTATTTTTATGCTTTCGAAACTAACTTTTTTAAGTGAGATTGAAGAAGTAACTCCACTCCGTATCCAAGCAGTACAGCAGGGCATTTGCGACTACTATGGTCGACTACTCTATCTGAATCCTATTAATTTGTCTGTTTCGACATTTATTGTACTAAAGATCAATAAACACTTTTCAACAAAGTTAAACAATTGTTCAGCCTTGGAAATAAATTGTAATAGTGTTTTCATTATTTTTGAATTATTATCCTAAGTGACGGAGAAAATACAAGAAAAGAATCACTAATAGTACCTCAAGACATAATAGATTTAAAAAAATGAATAATCATGAAGATGTAATGTGTATGTGCTTGAAAAAATAATAAATATCATTTATCAAATAAAGACTAGAAAAATTCGTATGAACTATTACAATACATCTTTCACATTACTTATTTTCCATCTGCACAACTTGCGTGATAAAATCTTGATCACGTGCAAGTTTTTTTATAATTTGTAGCAGAGCTACTGTTCCATTTATTTTTGCAGTATTAAGGGGTTTCCCACCTTTTGGAGTATACCCAATAAAATCCCAGGTATAATAATGCAGAAATCTGCGAGATGCCTATTTGATCAGTATTATCTATTTTATGTATCTGCATATTTTAGGGCAGTTAGTAAAAACTTTAAATTCACAAGACTTCTTTTAATGGTTAAAATGGTTCTTTTTAACAGAGCATAAATATGACTAATTCAAAATTCTGAATTTGCAAAATATTTTCCACATTATATTATAACTTCGCATAAACCTTTAAATTTTAATCATAATCAATGCATAATGTTGTAATTATATTATGAAGCGAGCTTTCAGGATTGTCTCATCTATTGGCAAGCTATATTAGCAGAATGATGTAGTCATTTTACATTCGTTATGCATTCCGCATAATGATAATGTGAAAAATATAACAAAATCATACTCAAAATCATCTTAAATGTAAAAATTATTTTTAAATAAATAAATTTGTTTTTAAATAAACGCAGTGTCTATATAAGTGTACTTTGGGATTAACGAAGTATAATACTGAATGTGACATCAAGTTTCAAATGATAGAAATCGGACGTT
Organism: Typopeltis vanoorti; assembly: GCF_054136105.1. Classification (NCBI taxonomy): domain Eukaryota; kingdom Metazoa; phylum Arthropoda; class Arachnida; order Uropygi; family Thelyphonidae; genus Typopeltis; species Typopeltis vanoorti. The sequence goes on along the minus strand of NC_143556.1, from coordinate 123,578,316 downwards.
ATTATAACTCTATTTCAATGACGTCACAGAGACTAATTTTATCTGCTAAATTCTAAATGCTAAAATTCAAAGCGAAAATCGATAGATCGCAATTTCGGATACCTCGAAGTGGTCACATTCCTTCACTTGTAACAGTGAAGATGTGTGACAGTAGTCAATCATACAGTCAATTATTAGGTAAACTTTTTTTTTGCAGGTAAATGTCTTAAATCTTTTCTTATATAATTTAAAGTGTGCAAAACTGGTGTTTAACATCGCTGAAATTATTATATTTTTATGTGGATGCTAACACTAATATTATTGAGATGCGATTTAATTTAAGAGGGCTAAAACTGCAAAGTAATTTAAAGCATGTGGCAATTACAATGGATTGTTTGTCTAAATACTCTGAGTGAACTGTTTTTATTGAATTTGGCATATGGAATTTAATCAAAAGGCTCTCAAACTAGTTCGATGGTATAGTGTAATTCTTTTTTTTTTTTTCTGCCATGTTTAGCAGAATGTAACCGGAAAGATTTAATAATTTAGATTTAGCAATATTTCTAAAAGCCTTTGCTGAATGAGCTTGTCTATATGGCTCTGAGTCCGCGCGGTTAGCCACTAGGCAACCATATGCCTGGGGGAAGGAGTGTCCTAGGTTCGATTTTCTTCGGAGACGTGAGGAGCTCAAGGATCCTTCTCAGCCATAGCCAAATTAGCGGGTCTTGGGCGCGGCAGCAGGGTTTTCCCCCAGTTTAGCTGGGGGTTTTTCATCCCGCAAACAGGCAAACCGGCCCCGTGAACACATACGGACTACAGTCATGAACTCAAGTTGCTCAAGTGCACATAACAGTATAATGTTTTTTTGTACACTTGAACAACTTGAGAAAACTCATACATTTCAATGTGCTGCTGAGTCATCATTGACCAAATTAAGAGGATGATCAGATAAGTTGATAAGGCCAACGTGCTGTATCAAAACACACACACACACACACACACACACACACACACACACACACACACACACACACACACACACACACACACACACACACACACACACACACACACATAACAAATAGAAAATCGTTATGAAGAAATAAAATTTTAAAATCTGCTATAAAAAATAATGTTGGTTCTACAAGTTACTGGCGAGAAGAACAGAGTTAGAGTGTTCTTGAATGATTCACATCAGTTAAAATAGATCGATATAAGTAAACCTCGGCAATTAATCTCCTGCAGGTACTTGTAAAACTGTGCATATATATGTCATGATTCATATGGACTCCTAAGGGAATGGTTACCATTGCAATTTATCTTTTCCTTTCCTCAAAAAGTCGAAAAACTTGAATTACATTGAATACATTTAATGCCTGTATGCCCTTATCTAGAGATGAAAGTTTTCGCGTCAATTTAGATCTCTAATAAGAAGGGTTGTGGTCTCACGTCTGACGAAAAAATTGTCTACTCTGCAACAAACACCGTAACACTGGGGATTCGAGCCATGAAAATATGAAAGCTATCCACTTCGCCAACCAGGTTAATTAGATGCATTCTGTGATGAGGGTTGTGAAAAGCAAGAATCTGCATCAAACTTTATTTTAAACTCTCTGAATCTGCTTCAGAAACGGTTGAAATGTTCTGGAAAGCATTTGAATACGAGGCGATGGAAAGATTCGAATTTTAGCGCAGTTTTCTACTTAGAAGAACAAGAAAATCACGATAATATCTTAGGTGACAGAGGTATAAGTCAAAAAAATGTCGGCGAAAACCGACAAGAAGAGTAAAACTCCAAAGAAATTGCTCCCACTTATAGGACGTAGTCTGTACAACAGTTTCCGACAAAGAACCATATCCCCCCCCCACACACACACACACTTCACAGACCTATCTCCTCTGCGATTGCTTTTCGTTTCCCAAGTTGAATTTGCAAATTAGAGGACGTAGTTTTGAGGACTTTTCAGAGATATAGACTGAATTGTACACGATGCTGAACAAGAATATCACAAAGAAATAGTTCGAGTAGAGTTTCCAGCAGGGACCATAAATTAAAAAGTGGGCGGATGTAAATGCTGTTAAGTGAACTATGATCTAATTAAATGCAAGCTGTCAATAATTAAGTTAGAGCTTCCATTTTGTTTTCGGATAATCCAAGAACTTTGGGTGTCACTTTTAATACATCACAATATTACATTTTTCCAGTACAGCATTGCTAAAATAAACAGGATTTCACTATAATCATGTATTATGATGAAACCCATATGACAAATATTTAAAAGTTAAATTATACTTTTACGCTGAATTTGTTAGACGAAACGAAAAGTCCTGTTTTCGGTAGTGTGCATTTTATTTATTTAAAAACTCCCTATAAATAACAGCTGTCATCAAGAGAATCCTATTTATGCACAGTGTTTTTAGTAGTTCTCAATGAATCGAATCCCTTTCTACTAGAACGTATTTATTTGACATTTGTTGCAGTAGACTGACCTTGACAAATCTGATCTAGAATAACGCACAGAGAAGAGGGCGTCTTTAACAGCTTTAGAAAAGTGTTGATATCAAACAGCCACCACATGCTGACAGATCAGGTACAAAGGTGCAATTCAGGAGCCTCCATTTCCGGTCTTCGTCGCTTGCTATCTTTCCCAAACTGAAAATCGACACTGCATAAAATTACTAAGACATACGGCGTGCTTAACCTCGCAGAAATAAATGTCCTGTACTTTGACATCATCGATTTTCAAGTGTAAATAGTTTTAAATCATAAATAAACCTTGTTTACATTTGTGTCATAGTTGCAGAAAGTTCACGCAGAGATCATACAAATATGAAATTGTTAACCTTAATTATTTTTAAGGTAGCATGAAAAGGCAATATATTTTGGTGCTGGTTTGTCAAGAAATGGGTGTTAGCATTACACACTGAAAGACGCGATGCGTTGTTTTTCACTACTATTACTTTTCGCTATAATGCATTTTTTTTTTTAAGTTTTATTGGCGCGATTGCTGTTTTAAATCTGTTTATAATGTCATAAGAGGTCAGAGAGAGAGAGAGAGAGAGAGAGAGAGATCAAATATGTTACGCAAAATCTGGATTTTAGCAGTTCGCATGTCAGTATAACTGGTGATTAATCACAATATACATTTCGGGAAGAACCTCTTACAGGCTCACTCGAAAGAGTTAGTTCATAAATTATTAGAAGTTATTTAGGCTATCTCTACTAAGAACACTCAGGATTGCATCAAACGGCTTTCACTCATCGAGGGACAGTTTCATGTGGCCAATTCTTCCGTTCGTTAAGCTTCACGAAAACCACGTTTTCATGAAGGCAACTTTCAGATTTGCAGTGACCTCGATTAATACAGAGTATTGTCAATCCTGAGAACATGTTCGTGATTGAACAACGGCGTCACTAGAAGGAATTATCGGTCGGTGCTACAAAATGAGAGAGAAAGCATATAATAAACGTATGTTTTAGGTATAAATACTCATTTGGAAAATTCTCGTTGGTATAAAACCCCCACACTGGTAGAAGGCATAGTTCCAGACCACTGATTTTCCACTTTGTTTGAAGTTGTAATTGCAGGAGTCACCAGTGAACAACAACAACAACAACAACAACAAAAATTATTATTTATAAAGCAGTCGAGGTCGCAGGGCTGATGAAGGAACAACAAGTAACAGCCAGTTCTAACGGAAGAAGTAATTTGCTCACAGTAAAAGACGACGATTAGCATCGTCTTTATTTTTGTTTGATTCCCCTCCCCTTCTCCAATATATTTACTTGTGTTTCACTTCTTTAGCACAAACCAAGTTGTAGTGAAAAGAACATATAAAACCATCAATTTCTCTGTGGTATTATTAAGCAAATCTTTCTAAACGCTTCTAGAGTAATGGACATTCTGTAACGTCACTTAAATCTGTATGGCAGTCAGGAAGTCGTGATGCAATATGTCTATTATAAATCATACCACCCATAACATTTTTACCATATTTGACACAGCTACAAATTTTTGGCATTGTGATTTACAGGTATTTGCATTTTTTTCTGGGTGTTGTCTCTACAGAGCGAAGATTTTACATACTTAAAGAGAATAAAATGACAAATGAATGGGAATATACCACCTAAAAGGATTTCGTGCATTTTAGAGAAACACTCCCAAATCTCTCTCTCTCTCTCTCTCTCTCTCTCTCTCTCTCACACACACCTTATTGTAAATATTCAGGCTAGAATGTTTAGAATCAAATCAGGCTAGAATCAAATATGCGAAGTGCCATATTTGATTAATAGATTCGATTATGAATTTCACCTCCACACCTCCTGGGAAATTCAAACAGTAGACTTAAAAAGACAAAAATAAATCATAATAATGGTTAAGTAATTTGTTAGAGCTAATTACATTCCCAATCACCTCTCCAACTGGCCACTTAATTAATGTTTTTCGGCTACAACATTGCATTGCCACTAGTACCATTCAGTGGACATCAAGCTTAATAAATGTTATCCGATAAGATTACTAAGGTCACTCAAAATGCTGAACAGAATGATTTTACGACAACTTTTCAAACAGAGAATTTGCTACTGTTTCACCTTACTTGTCAAGGGCAAGAGTAATTTGTAAAATGCTACAGTCCATGAGAGAGAGAGAGCTCGTAGCCACAAACAAGGAACTTAGCTGTTCCACTCCAAAGCAAGGAAAACAAGACAGATAAAATTAGTAATTCCGGCAATCAATTCAATTCCTTTTAAGATGTAATCCAAATTTTGCTTCCAAACTGAGAAAAAAATACAGTGTAATTCGCGCAGATAAAAATTTTGATTTTCATGTCATGATTTAAATATATCTAAATACAAACAACATCCTTCGTGGGCAATTTTCTTCAACAACAGACATGGGACCCCGTGGAATTATGCCTCTTCCGCTTCCACAGCCATCATGAGCAGATTATTGGAATATATACGCATTTCTGCGCTTCTTTTTTCCTGCAACACATCGTTTCCATTAACTTATCTGCATCTGACAGTTTTATTCATTCCCTGAGGAAATTTACTTATTCGAAATAAATTATTTCCGTATTCTGTTTCCTTTGCAACTTGTTCATATACAATTCATTTTTAGAAACTTGTGCGTTTATTTGGTTCTGCAATTTCCTGCATGACAAATCATTTCAACTTTTTTTCTATACAAAATGTTTAACTGACTTCTCCTAAACTGCTGTATGACGTTTCACTTTTCTTCTTCTTACCTTTCGATTGACAAAGTTGGAATTTTATGCTGTTCTTTAGTTTAGATGTGCTTTTAAACTAGTACCCAATTCGATTGGTCTGATAATAAAGAGACAATATGAATATGTTTAAAGAAAAGAAAATGTATTGTATCCTAACTATTAGTAGGAATGATTATTTACAAAGTAATCTCCTTGTAATTTATATATATATATTTCCAGTATTTCCAGGCATTATCGGCTATGACTGACAATATCGCTAAAAATAATAAAAAAATTTCTTGCTATCCTTTCAGTATTAATATTATATCATAAGGCCTCGAATGAGACATACTTTCGATGAATATTTCAATTACTGGAATATGAACTCCACTTGCAAACCAGAACCGATGATTGCAACGATGCCTAAAGTAACTGGACTGATTGTTCATCCGTTCGGCGGGTGATGAATTTCGTTATCACTTCAATTTCACCCGCTTATTGAAGGCCTGACGTGAGCCGAAAAAGTTCCATGTTGATCTGTAGAGCAGTATTTAATACATCCATCTATTCATTCGACATCACCAGATGCCGTATAGTCACTCTGTTGCTCAGAGATGTGTCCTTGACTAGTGGTCCTGTTTTATACTTTTCTGGAGGCTTCAACTCTCAGAAGATCAGTCACTCCAAACTGATTGTCGTAAAACCTGATTGCTGAATGTTATTAAATCAGAAATTGTTAATTTACATTTCTTTGGATATTAAAATTAAGTGCAATTTTTGTTTCATTTTGAAGAGGTCAATCTTTGGTCCGGAAAGCAGTTTTTTATTTATTATTTATTTATTATTTATTTTATTTTATTATATTTATTATTATTTTTTTTTTTAATAGGGATTATCTGTGGCACTTCTCATCCGCCCACTACAAAACTGGACACTACGAAGTTTTTAAACCAATTGTATTTCTTATTTTTTTCCGGCCTTTCATATTTCCACAAGTCACTGTGTTTCAATAAAACGCCTCTTTCTAATAAATAAACCAAACCCAAATAATTTTACTGAACAGTTAATTATAATTTATGTAGACACAACTACAAGCATGTGCCGTTTCATTAGCATTGTAAAGTCATAATTTCCAATTCCATAACAGTCTAAATGACTCATGAACAACTCCAGTTTTCCACAGAGCCAGTCCGAACTATATATCGTTGTTAAAGATAGCTGATTAATCATTAGCTCTACAAAATATTTTGTAAACAAATTACAATCGATATAAACTGAATAATGATTATTAGAACATATACAATTTACACTATCATCAAGCATTGCTAATTGCTCTGCACGCGCATCAGAATGACATCCCGTAACCTTACTCATCTCCTCTGTGGTGTTAACAGAGAAACTGTTTGTAGACCTGTAAGGCAAAGAGTACTCGAGAAATTTGTCAGCGAAGACAAACTGGAATCGAATTGACCATGAAATGGGACTTCACCATTTGATCCGGAAAAGTTTCATGCAAGAACGTTGTTACAGTATTTTGGAAGTCCGCAGGGCCTATGGCATTGAAAAACAATGTCCTGGAAAGTAGTGCGTGCAGTACATACGCGAACTCAGCGAGGAAAATCATGCTAGCCACAAATAACTTAGATAAAAGCAAAACCATTAAAAATTTAATGGGAACACATAAAATTAATTAACTTTTGGCGTGTTCAGTGGTGGACCAATTTAAATGATTCATTTCAGCGTAGAGTTATGGATCGAAAGAAGTGCCACAAGTTTAATTAACATTATTGCTTAATAATGAGCACAAATACTTTACAATGTTTTGCAATAATGTACAACATAAGCATATTTCATTCCAATTGGGAGTTTGTATCTATTTCCAAATTAATGGTTGTGCTTGAACCTTTCCAACAGCATCTTAGTCAAGTTGGTTTCAACCTCGCTTATGCAAAGCTGAACCAAACTCAATAGTTTCAACACTGCTTTCATAAATAAACAAACAAAAACAAACATTTAAAACGCAAAAAATTAACACTTTATTTACCCATCATTCATAGAATCTACAGTTTCAACAGAAACACATCACATGTCCGGTCTAAGCTACATAAATCAAACAGATACGGTATGCGCGTGCACTCAGCTCAACTAAAATGGATCAAGAGAGCGATGTGAGTAACGCTGAGGATAGGATGACTGGTTTAGAATGCACTAACAATAGTTAACAAACCAGAAGACATTCAACCAACGAAAGCTCTGCATAAGGAGACATTTTGTCAATATAAGATATAGAGAAGATGTTTACATTATTCATAAAGCGTTATAACTGGCCTATAATCGGTCAAACATCAGCACAATACAAGATGTAGTAGAATAAATCGGAATATCTCGAATCTTCCCATTAATGAGCATAGTACGAAGGACCTCACTGAGTCTCGCTCGTGTCAACTAAAATTGAACATCTGCGAACACAAAAACACCGACACACAATTGAGGAACGGAAGGATCAAATGAGGCAATGACTCTGGTTTCAGCTGGTCCATGCTGATGGCATGACTAGAATATGACAAAAGCAGCCTAAATCACTGGACAAATTAGGCTAAGTACATTTCGTGCCTGCAATAGTGGTGTTGGTGGTGGTATGGGGTGCGTGCTTCTCTTGTTTTCGCGAATTTATTTCATGTTTACATCTGCCATCGGTTATTTCCAGCAGAATAATGTGCTATATCAATATAAAACATAGAGAAGACAACGAACATAATTAAGATAGTAAAGAACTGCTATTATATATATATATATATACAGGGTGTTCGGGATAAATTTGACAGTTTCGTAAGGAAAAAGAAAATCTTCTTTGTATCTATTAAATTTAATGAATTGACAAAAAAACATTACAGGCTGAGTTAATTACAATACTATCAACAAGATTTACTCAAAATAACCACCATTAGCATCGATCACAGCTTCAATTCTGCTTCGGAACCTCGAACAAGCTGATGCTACAGTCTCCCTGGGAAGGGCCGCAAAAACTGTTTTAATTTTATCCATTAACTGGGCTTTTGTATTACTGGAAGTGCGATTGGTGTCTTTTTCAACTGCGCCCCATACAAAATAATCCATGGGGTTAAG